>NC_056726.1:1232914205-1232946705 GCF_019279795.1 Protopterus annectens | reverse complement strand
CAAAACTAAACACTTTTTTTCCTGTAAGATTCCACATTCATGTATGTTCTAGCATTCATATGAATGCATACCATGATGTAACACCCCAGGTACATAAGACTGCATGCATGCAGAACCTGTCAGTTCACCCACAGACTGCCAGTGATCACTTTCCTGCAAACAAAGAAATACAGATTTGATGGCATTTCATTCAAAAAGTGATGTAAAAATATATTTACCTTCCCGACATACATTCAGCTTCAACTGCAGCAGCTGGTGGAAAATCAATCATCCACACAGAATGGAGGGAGGTGATTCCTGCTACATCAAGCAGAGTCCTCTTACACAACAGCTGATACTCTAATGATGGATCAATTACAGTGACCACTAAGGACCTGTCTACACGGGTCCTTGTTTGGGATAAATTCCAAGCAGCAACTACTGAGGTAAAAAAGACAGAGGACCACCCAAGTAGAGAATTCACGCAGCTATGTCCTGCAGGACTGACTTTAACAAATGTGACCCAGCTCCTCAAGTCAGAGAAGGGGCAATACTTTCACTTGGTAAAAGTATATAGCATGCACCTAGTGGCTATACCTCAAATGTCTGCAACTGAGATATTCCTGAAGGAACCAGTGAAGGCTGCCACCCGTCTATAGAAGTGGGCACTGACTGCAGAATTTGCCAGTGGGTGAGGGGCTGACTAATGGCAAAAGATAACATAACTGACAAACCACATGGAAAGTGTCTGCTGAGCAACCAGAAGTCACCCCCTCCCCAGAATAAAGGGCATGAACAAATGGCCTGTCTTAGTAAACTGTGTAAACTCACAAATCTGCTGCAAGTAATACCTGAGCTGTCCAAGCATATAAAGTTTCCCAGTCATAGCTAATGTTTCCATGAAAAATCCGACCACCGTCTAAGTAGATTCATCTCCCTGCCTTCCAAAACAGAACAATATTGCAATCTCCTTCACATTTATTTTATTTATGCAAAATAACTTTCATTTCAAGACATCAAGACTTCCTCAACTATAAAACTCTTAAATCTTCAGGTATTCCTCTTTTTTTGCAAACTGAAAGACACACTACTTGTAACCTTAAGGCCAAACACAATGCCAGACACACTTGTTATAGGTGACTCCATAGTCAGACACACTGACGTCCCACTCACCAGACTGAACAAGGAAAAGATCACAGTTAGCTGCCTGTCAGGCGCTAGAATCCGCCACATAACACAAGCACTCAGGTCACTCCACAGCAAGTACAAGTATGACTCAGTCATTGTCCATGCCGGTGTGAACGACCTGAGACGTACCTCCCTGGACTACATGAAAAGAGACATAGAGGAGCTCTCAGATTATGTAGCCCAGGCCGGTATGACCCTGACCCTGAGCAGTATCCTACCCTCACCAAGAATGATGCCACAATACAGAGACAAAATGATCAGCTTTAATAATTGGCTTAATTACTGGTGTCATTCTAAGGGGATCCAATGTCTGTCTGCCTGGGATGACATGCTTGACAAGCCACGCTGCTAAGGGACGGCTTGCACCTGTCACCCTGGGCTTCCGGATATTGGCAAAGGCTCTTGCCACCCCCATAGTGCCTTTTTAGGCAAGGCTCAAATGATAAACCTACCGCCCTAGAAAACAAAAATGGAGAAAAACTAAGGGTAATACTGCTCAATGCCAGAAGTCTAAACCTCAAGATGCACGCCTTCGAAGCCCTCCTCAGTATGGAGAACATCGATGTTTGTGCTGTGACTGAAACCTGGTTCAAGGCTCCTGAGAGCACCCCAGCACTATCAGGTTATACCTCATATCATGCGTTCCGGCCCCAAAATCCGGACCGAACTACAAAAGGAGGGGGATTATCCATATTCATAAAGGATACCCACACCTCCAGGTTAGTGGCAATGCACGAAGCATCGGAGACCATCCAGGTGCAATTAACCATAGGTAAAACTGCCCTACAGTTTGTAACATGCTACAGACCACCTTCTCAAACTCAGGAACCCACACAGCCTTCCTGAAGACACTGGAGGGTATAAATGTCTCTCCAAACACCATCATATTGGGTGACTTCAACTACCCAAACATAGACTGGGAACATTACTCAAGCCCCAACACCCTAGCCCAAAGGTTCCTTGAGTTCATAAACTCAAATGCTATGGAACAACTAGTCACCATTCCCACAAGAGGAGAAAATATACTAGACCTGATCATCACAAACATGGGGACAAAATGCTCCACACCGGAAGTATATCCCTCATTGGTGAGATCAGACCATAAATTAATCTCACTGGAGATCCACATCCGCCCCACCCCAGCAAAAAGACCACAGTGAAGAACTTCTCAAAAGCAAAATTCACACCTCTTAAGACTGGAGTGGTATCCTTTAAGGCCCCCGAGCCAGTGGAAACCACAACCCACGCTGCTGAAACCCTTACAAATGCCTTCTACGAGCACCTCCAGGAATGTATGGATCAAGCAATCCCTAATAAAATCAAGACCTTTTCCACCAAAGGCAGGCGCCGGTCTGGTGGACTCCAGCCATAAACAAACTCTACAACAAGAGGAGAAAGCTACTACATGACAGAGCAAAATCCCTAAATGGGAAGGCATCTCTGATCAATACTAGCAAAAAACTACGATCACTCATAAAATCATCCAAGGCCAACTTTGAGAGAAAAATCGCTAATGACACAAAAGACAATCATAAAGCCTTCTTTAGCTATGTTAGAAACCTGGGTGGAAACTCCCAGATATGCTCAGAATTAGTCCAAAATGATAAAAATCACTGAACCCACAGACATTGCCAACATACTGGCAGACAGGTTCAGTGCAAATTTCTCCCCTCCCTCCCCCCAAAAAGGAGAAATATCTATCCTACCAGAGTCTAGCCTCCCAAACATCTCAGATGCCCAGGTGAGAGCTGCTCTCTCTAAAGCAAAAAACACAGCATCAATGGGACCGGACGGTGTCCCCGGCTGTGTGCTACACGAACTCAATGAGGAACTAAACCCACACATAAGGCTGCTGTTTAATCTTAGCCTTACTACAGGATATGTACCCAAAGAATGGCGTACGGCAACTGTGGTCCCACTCCACAAAGGTGGTGCTTCTACGGACCCTGGAAATTACCGCCCCATAAGCTTGATGAGCCTTGTTTGCAAAGCTATGGAGAGGATCATAATGGAACTCATAAATAAAGACATTGGGGACCTACAGACACTGGATCCTACCCAATTTGGCTTTGTCAAGGGCAGATCCTGCCTCTTGAACTTGGTCGACTTTTTCGAAACAGTCACTAAGGCCATTGATGAGGGTAAGGCAGTTCACACAGCCTACCTTGACCTAGCAAAAGCATTTGACACAATACCCCACTCAGGCATCATAGAAAAGCTCACCAGCTTAGATGTAAACCCATATGTCACAAGATGGGTTGCAAACTGGCTCAAGGACAGAACACACAGGGTTAGAGTTGCTGGTGCCATGTCAGACTCTAAGCCGGTCACGGCGGTGTCCCACAGGGCTCAGTCCTGGGCCCCTCTTGTTCGGCATTTATTTTTCTGAAGTGCAGGCAAACATAGGGGATTGTGGCTGACAAAATTTGCAGATGACTGCAAACTGGGCACCATAATTGACACTCCATCAGACACAGACATCCTCCAGAAAGGTCTCATAGAAATGGATAACTGGTGCCAGAGCCATGGCCTTAAGCTAAATGCCAAAAATGTATAGTCATACCCTTTGGGAAAAACAAGGTAACCCCTAATTACCACATAGGTGGTAATCCATTAAACACGGAAGAAGTTATCAGGGACCTGGGGACCCAAGTTGACAGTAACCTCTCTTTTGACACTCACATTGCCAAAGTGGTTAGGAAGACCTTCTACATTGCCCACCTGATCATGAAGGGATTCACATCCAGATCAGGAGAGGTCATTGTACCCCTGTACTCTTCACTTATCAGACCAATGATTGAGTACAACGCCCCATTGAATGTACCTTACCCGATACCTGCAGCAGTTGGAAAGACCCCAAAAGTTCCTCACCAAAAGGATAAAGGGGCTCAAACATATGTCATACGATGCCCGACTGAAGAAACTCCAGCTCTATTCAGTCACATACCGTCTGCTCAGAGGTGATCTGTGCCTGACATACAAGGCCATGTCCAACCCGGAATTAATGGACATGCTCCACCTCAAAAAATCCAAATCCACCAGAGCCACGAGAGCAAGAGACTTAAACCTCAACACGGATATAAATAGGACGTGCTGGAGGGACAGATTCATCACCCAGAGACTCCCTACACTATGGAACAGAATCCCAGTCCATGTGAGGCAGAGCCCCTCACTGACTCTGCTCAAGAGAAATCTTGACGAGTGGATGGGAGATCGTAGGTTTACCCCGGGAAACATCTCTGTATCACTGCTGGACAGAGGCACAGCAAACTAATGGGTATAGTATTCTCATCCTAAGGGGTGGTGAAAGCCACACACACTCTGGCTAGGCTTATAAATGCCCTAGGGCAGATAGCCTAGTATGAACCTATGAACCTAGATGAAAATGCCACTAAATCCCCTACCTACTTACCCTAAGAACAGATTTCATGGTACTGACCAGTTTCACTATAACAGCCCACCTCCCCCACATATGTAAATCTCTTCCACTAAAGATATGATCGCACCCCCACACCAAATCTTCCTTAATAAACTTAAAAATCATTTAAACCATAAAGCCTCCTGTGTGTGTACATAACTTAAACCTATTTCCTTCTCTCTATGTTCTCATTGTCTTCATACTGTACTCCATTATAACAACTCAGTCTCCCTCCAACCCCTTTTCTTTACCATCTTCCCAGCTTCCTTCCATGCTACCTTAGCGTTTCCTTTCATTCCACCTTCCCTCCCCTACATATCTAATTGTATTATAATGTATACATTGACAATTTACTGAGTGTGCTGCATTTTGAACCAGTTACATAACACCTTACAGTCAGTGCCGACAGCCTGCTTGTAAAACCTTACTTAGTATTTATCACTATGCATGCATTCAATGGAACATGTCAGCTTTGTTTTCTCTTATCTGTTCTATTGTTTTCCCTGGTCTGAGCCTATAAATTGTCCATTTGTATCAGTGTTCTACCACAGTTATTAATAATAATAATAATAATAATAATAGCCATTTGTTAGCCAGATATGCCTGCTGGACATACAGTCCCATTTCAGGAGTGACCAGGGAGCAATATCTGGTTATGTGACTTGCTCAAGGTCACACAGTAGGCAGATGAAAGCTGAGGGAATCGAATCTAGTACCACAGAAACTACAGCTCACGGCCTGAACTCTCTGTGCCAACTGTTAACAAATGAAAACAAACAGAGAGTTGGCAATGGAATACATAGTGGGGGCTTAGTGGGGCAGTGTCAATGTATCCTGAATAACTGGCTCCAACAGCAGGACAACCCAAATCTCCTCAGGCTACTTTCCTAGAAAATCCAGCAGACGCTTCTGGGGGGAACAAGCAGGTCCCTGAGACTAGTCCAAGCTGTACTGTATAAGCCTAAGAGAATCTCCACAGAAAGGGTCATCTGCTGGTGATAAGGATAATGATCCCCTCCACATCTGCATCTCCAGAGAGTAGCCTTGCACTCTTCCAGATTCTCACAGGATCTAAAGGACGGGGAAGAGAGAAATCCAAAGGAAGTACTAATACTTAGACATTCAATGGTGTGAGTTCATGTAAAGGTGAGCAAGTGACAGGCCGGTAATAGGTGTTGGGGGATGAGAAAATAGTGTAACCAGGGGGGTTAAGACCAAGTTCCTTGCACCTGTAACACAAGTTTCCACCAAACATCAAGCATGTCAAGGCTCTGAGGCATGATCTCTGGTGCAGGATGACGGGTGCACCCTCCTTGACTGTGGCCTGCCAGCCAGTGTGGGTTAGAAGCTGTTATCAGGAAGAAAGTCCCCAGGCCTGGGTACTATCAATCTGTATACTGAAGATTCAACAGGCTGACCTTTCAGAGTAGAGTGGTTGCCCAAGGGCTCTAGCTGACTAGCTTGATGAGACAGGGCAGCACAAGAGCCCCTGGATACCCCCAAAAGTGGGAGCTGAGGGCAATTTGCAATCCCAATCCCCTTGGCTTGGCCAAGGCTCAAGTCCTCATGATAACTGCAAGTAAACAACCTGAACTGTCGGGGGGCGGTAATATACCAGACTTAGCCTGACAGGGTTCAGGCCCTAACCTGTTCTTTTAGTGTTGGTCGATGTGTCAGTGCTGTGACCTATGACTGGGTATGAAGAGCTCCTTCTACCAAAATCCATGTGGACAGCACTCAACCACCACCATTTTTGCTAAGTAGGCCAACAACATTTCCTCTTTTTGATGTGAAACAGTAATAACTTGTTCTTCTGACACTGATGATAGTTTACAATGTTGTGGTCTTTCCAGTAATACAAGGAAATGCCATTGCAAGCTTTGGCTGGTAACGTGACAGTCACATGAAATTTAGGAATATGAATATAAGATTTTACTGGCAATAGCAAATCTCAAGATCAGAACTGCAAGAGTGATAACAAAGAACTGGTGGACACTGGGGAAGTGCATACTGATACAGAAACTTAGTCACATCATCTGACTGAAGGGGATTTGCATCCTTTGCCAAATGTAAGATTTTACAAAAAATGCCAAGTTCCAGCTGATGCAGAAGAAAGATTCAATCAAGGACTAGTCTTTGATATCAGATATAACAGCTACATCCACTAGCTTATCATTTGATCTAAGAAACCCTCTTTGATAGGTCTGATGGCTAGATTCAACCTTTCCACCAATCAAATTTGGAATTTTTCTCAAAACATCCCATGTATGTTCATTGGCGGTACCATCTATGTAAACATGCTTAGCCTCTAACTCCATCAGTTCAACTTCAGCCACTGTTCCTGTGAATCAAGTAAAAAAAAATATGAAGACTTGTATATTTGACTGTCAGACACCCAATCGAACAGACAGTACACCAACACCCACTAGACAGACATCATAATGTTGAACTCTCGAATACTGACACATTCTGTGCATGCACTGGGGATTACCCTGGAGCAGACTAAACCAACAGAAAAATAAGGAGGCAAGCCTGCCTGCACCCCACCCAACACCTCTTGCTAATTATATACCAACTCTGAGATCGCACAATATGCATAGAAAGAGAATATTAGCTTACCTGGGGATTGACGTTATTACACCTGTCAACTAACTGTCTGCATTGACCAAATGGTGTCTATCAGACAGGTGTCAGCTTACTGTCTATTTGACTGAGCATTCAACACCCATATTTACTTATTTATCTATCTAGACCCACGGTGGTGGTGCTGCGGTAGCGTTGTCGCCTCACAGTAAGACGCTGTCCGGTTCGATTCTCAGCTAGAGCGTCTTCTGCGTGGAGACATGCGTGAATGGGCATACCTTCGTTGAAGGTTGTGCGTCAGGCCTGGCAAGACGGTACGTAAAAATCAACTGCCAATCATTAGTGGACCGGAGTTCTGCTGTGGCAACCCCTAGCCTGGAAAAGCCGAAAGACACAAACTAGTCTATTAAACTGTGGTGGTGGTGCTGCGGTAGCATTGTCGCCTCATAGCAAGACGTTGTCCCATTCGATTCTCAGTTAGAGCGTCTTCTGTGTGGAGGCATACGTGAATGGGGCGTGCCTTCGTTGAAGGTTGTGCGTCAGGGCTGGTAACCCGGTACGTAAAAATCCACTACCAATCATTAGCGGACCGGAGTTCCGCTGTGGCGACCCCTAACCGGGAAAAGCCGACAGACACAACAATCTATCTATATATCGACATTCGATTACCAGGAAGGTCAGACTGGGTAGAAGCCCATTTTCAGTGCAGGCCAAGGGAGAAACGCTCCAAATTATTAGAAAACATTTAAGAAAGTACAGTTGTGTAATGTAGATGTTTGAGTGTATTCATCACCTGTGGGTTATCCCAGCTGTGGTAGCCCTCAGCCGGCCCAAATACCAGAGTAAATGTTTTTCTGCACCAGCTGCTGTCACTTGCTGACTGATATCAGGTCATCAGTGTTATAAATCAAGTCAGCCAATGCCATTACATCAGTTTTTCTTGCCCTAACCAGTCAGAAACCCAAGGAAATATGGTAAAGTGGTCCTGGTGGCTAAAAGCCAACGTAAGAAGCTTATGCCTCACTAAGGAAAGAGGATATAAGGGGGAAGGAGGGAGGGAAACCAGGACTGCAACAGTGAATACACTCGAACATCTACATTTATGGTAAGTGTACAGAACTGTACTATGTTCTTTGTGTTTCATTGTTGCAGTCATCACCTGTAGGAGGATTCCCAAAGCTGAGGAGAGGGGTGGAAGTATTAGTTAGAAACCTAGGCATGGGTAAGCATGCCCTGCAAACTGCAGAGGCAAACCCTGCCCTAGCCTTAGAGAAAAGAGGTAGGTGGTAATGCTTTGTAAAGGTATGGACAGAAGTCCAGGTGGCAGCTTCAATGATGTCCCTGGTGGGACCTCCTCTGAGGAATGCTGTGGAAGTGGAGTCTTCCCTAGTGGAATGGGTACAAATAGACTTAGGGGGTGGTTTCCCATGTAATCTGTAGCAGAAATGGATACAGTGTGATATCCATTTGGAAATGGTTTGCTTGAAAATGGGCTTTCCCTCTGCCCCTGGGGCAAAGCTGACAAGAAGTTGGTCTCTTTTCCTGAAGGGTTTAGTATGGTCCAGATAGTATCTGAGCTGTCTGTGGACATTTAGTGAGTGCAGAATTCTTTCCCCCTTGTTTTGAGAGTTATGGAAGAAAGTGGGTAGATGTATGGCCTGGTTGAGAGTCACATTAGATACCACCTTGGGGATGAAGGAAGGGTTAGTCCTCAGGGAGACCCTGTCTGCATGGAAAATGATGAAAGGCTCAATGGCCATCAGTGCCTGAAGTTCTGAAACCCTTCTGGCTGAGGTGATAGCTAGTAGGAAAGCAGTCTTCCAGGAGAGATATTTCAGTTCTGCTGAAGCAGCAGGTTTGAAGGGTGGTAAGGTTAGTTTTCTAAAACATAATTCAGGTCCCAGGCTGGCGTAGGTGGCCTTTTGGAGGTCTGACATTAGAAGCCCCTCTGAGGAATTGTTTAATCAAAGGATGTGAGAACAGGGGTTGGTCTGTTTTCAAATGAGCTGAAATGGTTGAGGTGTGGATTTTAATAGAAGAGAAGGAGAGGCCACTATTCAAAGGTACATAGGTAGGTACTAGGCTATCGGCCCAAGGACCTACGTAAGCCTAGCCAACAAGGTTCCCTGGCTTACGCCACCCAAGAAAGTTATTTTCCTGTGCCACTGTCGAGCAGAGACATGGAAGTGATCCACATATTTCCCATTTCCCATCCACTCATCAATATTTTTCTTGAAGAGTGCTAATGAAGAACTTTGCTTGACATAGATGGGTAGCCTGTTCCAGAGTATGGGAAGTCTCAGAAACAGGAATCTATCCCTCCAGCATGTCCTGTTTATTGTGGTGACAAGGTTTAGGTCCCTAGACAGTGTAGCTCAGACAGATTGGGATTTCTTTAAGTGTAGCATGTCCAACAGCTCTGGGTTTGACATAACTTTATATGTTAGGCAGAGATCACCTCGGAGTAGGCGATATGCTATGGAATAAAGCTGGAGTTTTTTGAGGCGGCCAGTGTAGGGCATTTGTTTGAGTAACTCTGCTAGATAGTCCAGGATAAGAGGGATGGAAAGTTGAGAGGGACTGACCCTCTGAACTGGCTCCAGGAGCAGAATATTTACCATTTCCCTGCGTAAGATTTTCTGGTGCTGTGCCTTCTGGCCTCTGTGATAATGTTTAGGACCTGTTTGCTTAACAGGGGCCCCCTTGTTTGCTTTTAGAGCATTAACCATGCTGACAGTTTGAGAGTCTGCAAGTCTGGGTGTAGCATTTCCGCCCCATCTGAGTCAAGAGGTCTGAGATCAGGGGAAGCTGCCTGGGAGGCTTTGATGTCAGATTGTGCAGTAAGGGGCACCAATGCTGCCTGGGCCAATCTGGAGCAATGAGGATGGCCTTCGGTCTCTCCTCCCTTATCTTGATCAGTACCTTGGGAAAAAAGAGGCAGAGGAGGGAATGCGTACACAAAGAGGGAGTTCCAGGGGAAGGTCAAGACATCTACCTTCCACGCTAGGTGGTGATGCTCCCTGGTACAGATTTTTTTTAGCTGGTGGTTGAGGAGTGAAGTAAAGAAATCCACCTCTGGAGTTCCCCACTCCTGAGTGACTTGCAAAAAGATTTTTCTGTGGAGCTGCCATTTGTGGGGGTCCAGTACATTTCTGCTTAAGTGGTCTGCCAGGGTATTGTTGATCCCTGGTAGGTAATGGGCTATTAGGTGTAATCCCATAGAGGAGACTGTCAGCCAGAGGTTCATGGCTAGCCTGCACAGAGGGTAAGATTGGGTCCCTCCCTGTTTGTTGATGTACCACATTACTGTGGTGTTGTCTGTTTTGTTAAGGAGAACCCCTGGCCTGAGACGGGGTTTGAAGGACGTCAGAGCCTTTTGTACTGCCATCATTTCCTTCTGACTGATGTGTAAGGGAAGGTGCTGGGCAACCCAAAGACCTTGGGTGCACTTGCCTGCTAGGTGAGCACCCCAAGCAATGTCTGAGGCGTCAGTGGTGATGTCTGCCTGGTAGGGCAGAGGATGAAGGGAAGACCCTTGTTCTTGGCACAGGCCCCTGCCCACCAGAGAAACTTGGCCCTTATACAGGGGATCAGAGAGAGAGCGGTATCTAGAGGGTGAGAGTGCTGACAAAGAAGGTTGTTTAGATACCACTGAAGTTTTCTCATGTGAAGCCTGGCCAGAGGAATTAGAAGGATGCAAGATGCCATGTACCCCAAGGCTTGCAGGAAAGTACAGTTGTGTACACTTACCATAAATGTAGATGTTCGAGTGCAGTCATCACATTTGGGTTATCTGCTTGCAGTAGCCCTCAGTCGGCCTGATTATCAAAGTCTTGGGTCCTGCATCGGTTGCTGTCTCATCTTCCATGACATCAGGTAGTCAGGGGTATAAAGCATGCAGCCGATGCCATTACATCAGTTTTTCTTGCCCCAGATGTCAGGTGCCCCCCTAATGGGAAGCAAGTAAATACACACCATATGGGAAGCAAGTAAATACACACTGTATATATATATATATATATATATATATATATATATATATATATATATATATATATATAAGGTTATACCTCCAACAAAAAAGCAAATACACCAAAAAGCTTTTAAGCATAGTAAAGGAGAATACTGGTATAGCCAAAAGAAGTCAGCGGGCTGGAGGGAGGGTAACCAGGACTGCAACAGTGAATACACTCGAACATCTACATTTATGGTAAGTGTACACAACTGTACTATGTTCTTCATGTTTCACTGTTGCAGTCATCACATTTGGGTAGATTCCCAAAGCTAAGGATGGGAAGAGGAATTTAGATAGCATTAGGACCAGCTATAAGGCCCTGCAAGACTGCAGTGGCAAAGCCAGCTTTGGATTTAGAGAAAAGTGGCACATGGTAATGCTTGGTGAAGGTATGTACAGAACTCCAGGTAGCAGCTTCTAGGATGTCTCTGGTAGGGACATCCCTGAGAAAGGCTGCAGAGGTAGATGCAGCCCTGGTTGAATGGGGTCTAATCCCCTGTGGGATAGGTTTTCCATGGTGCTTATAGCAGAAATGAATGCAATGGCATATCCATTTAGAAATGGTTTGCTTTGAAATAGCCTTCCCCTCTGCCCCTGCAGCAAATGTCACCAGCAGTTGTTCAGATTTCCTTTGAGGTTTAGTCCTGTCCAAGTAAAATCTAAGTTGTCTGTGCACATCTAAGGAGTGCAGTATCCATTCCCCTTTGTTCTGTGGATTAGAAAAGAAGGTTGGCAAATGAATGGATTGATTAAGAGCCACACTGGATACCATCTTGGCCATGAAGGCGGGATTGGTCCTGAGGGACACCCTGTCTGGATGAAAGGCTCCACTGTCATAAGGGCCTGTAATTCAGATACCCTTCCTGCTGAAGTGATTGCTAAAAGGAAAGCTGTTTTCCAAGAAAGAAATTTTAACTCTGCACTTGCAGCTGGCTCAAAATGAGGCAGAGTGAGTTTTTCCAATACATAGTTAAGGTCCCAGGCTGGAGTTGGGGCTCTTCTGAGTGGTCTTAAGTTTTGTCCCCTCTGAGAAACTGCTTGAGCAGTGGGTGAGAAAAGAGGCGTGAATTTTGATGGAGGAAAAGGAAAGGCCCTTGTGAAGCATCTCAGTTAAGTATGGAAGAATCTGAGGTAAACTGGGCGCTGCTGTGGCCATCCCTTGAGTTTGGTTCCAGCCACAGAATATTTTCCATTTTTCAGCATAAGATTTTCTAGTACTTGGCCTCCTTGCCTCCAAAATGACATCCCAACACTTGTTTACTGAGGGATGGTAACGGAGACATTAGGTAATTAGCCAGGCTGCCAGGTTCAGAGTTTGAAGCTGGGGGTGCAGAATCTGGCTCTCCTGCTGAGACAGCAGGGTAGGGATCTGAGGCAGGTGCCATGGGGCTAGCTGTGACACACTGCACAAGAGGGGGTACCAGTGTTGGCGTGGCCATTCTGGTGCAATCAGTATCATCCTTGGTTTGTCCCGTTTGATCTTTAGTAGTACTTTGGAAAGGAGAGGCAGAAGAGGAAAGGCATAAACTGATAGATTTTTCCAGCTGAAGGACAGATCATCCACTTTCCAAGCTTGTTTGTGGGGAGTCCTTCTGCAGAATTTGTCCAATTGGTAGTTCTGGGGGGAGGCAAACAGGTCTATATCTGGGCTCCCCCATTTGTTTGGCAACATGTTGAAAGTCCTTGGTTCCAGTTTCCACTCATGTGGGTCCATGAGATTTCTGCTTAGTTTGTCTGCCAGTGTATTTAGTTTTCCTAGCAGGAATTGAGCATGTAGATGCACTTGGTAGCTCAAGGCTGTGTTCCACAGAGTCATGGCTAGTCTGCAGAGGGGGTAGAAATGGGTACCTCCCTGTTTGTTTATGTACCGCATAACAGTGGTGTTGTCCGTCTTTACCATTAATTGTCCTGGAAGAATATGGTCCTTGAAGGCTGTCAGAGCATTCTGTACAGCTAACATTTCTTTTTGATTGATATGTAGGTACATTTGACTTGGGTTCCATTTGCCCTGAATGCACTTCCCTGCCAGGTGAGCCCCCCATGCATAGTCTGAAGCATCCGTTGTTAGGGTTTGGGCGGCAGGGGGTAGAGTGAATGGTAGTCCCTTGTTTTGGTGGCAGGCCTCTGCCCACCAAAGGAATTCTAACCGTAGACAAGGCATGACAGGAATGATTGCATCTAGATCCTGAGAGTGTTGACACCATAGGCTTTTTAGATACCATTGTAGTTTCCTCATATGCAGTTTTCCATATGGAATTAGTGGAATGCACCAGGCCATGAACCCCAAGGCTTGCAGTATTTGCCTTGCAGACAGCAGGGTTTTTGTGGCCCCTAGTTTGAAGTAAGTTGTCAAATGAATTTGTTTCTCTGGCATGAGGAAAGCCATCTGGGAAGCTGTGTTCAAGCTTGCTCCCAGGAATATAATTTGTTGACAGGGTATCAGCTGTGATTTTGTTTCGTTTATGGTGTACCCCAGACAAGTTAGCACCTTTTGTACAATTGCCAGATGATTTAAAAGTATGTCCTGGCTTTTTGCCTGAATTAGACAATCGTCCAGGTATGGGTATATTTGAATATTTCTTTGCCTGCAAAATGCAATGACTGGAGCTAGGCACTTTGTGAATATCCTGGATGCAGTAGATAAGCCAAAGGGCAGAGCAGAGAACTGATAGTGCATGCAGCCTGGTTTGAAGCGTAGGTATCTTCTGCAAGATTCCCTGACTGGGATGTGCAGTTAGGCTTCTTTAAATCCAGTGTTGCCAACCAAGCATCTTTGCCTATCATGGGAAGCAACTTGTGAAGAGTTAGCATCTTAACTTTTGGAATCACCAAAAAGATGTTTAGGATAGAAAGATCCAGGATAGGATGACATGAGTTGCCTTTTCTGGGTACCAGGAAAAGTCTTGAGTAGAAACCTTGTCCCTTTTCCTCTTCTGGTACAGTCTGAATAGCCTTTAATCTTAAGAGACAGAGAGTACTTGCTTTTGAGCCTCTGCCCACTGATTTGGGGGTATATCTGACCAACCGTTTGGGGTTGGTAACATGCAGAAGTGAACTCTGTATCCTTGGGAAACTATGTTTAAAACCCATTTGTCCTGGGTAATGAGTTCCCAGTTTTTTGCTTACAGAGCAATCTTTCCCCTTAAAGGATCAGTCAGTTGTGAAGTGCTTGGAAGTTTTAAAGTTATGTCATTGAGACATCTTACCATAGGGGGTTACTTACTACTCCTTGATTTGGAAGTGGGAGCCCCCAACTGCTTAGTCCTGTGTGTACCTTGGGACTGAAGCCTGGTTGTTCTGCTGGTTCTGGGTTTGAACTGAAAAGACCTGGAAGGGGCAGGAAAGGACCAATTTTTTGAGGGCCAATGCCTACTAAATCTTGGAGGCTGCAGTTGTAAGAAATCTTTAACAGTTTGCATAGATTTAGCTTTTTCCTCCGTCTTTTTAAGAACTTCTTCTGCTTTGTTGCCAAACAGGCGGTCCTGATTAAAGGGAGCATCCAGCAATTTGGTTTTAACATGATCTGGCAAAGACTGCTCCTTAAGCCAAGCATGCCTTCTAAGTACAGACCCGGTGACAGCAGCCCTGCAAGATGCCTCTAGTAAATCAAAACCACATTGCAAAATATGTTTTCCAACCTATTCAGCAGAATGCATTAAATCCTGTAAATCCTTATTTTCAGCACAATCAGGAATCAACATTATTTTCTGTTTAAGCAATCCAATAATATGCTGCTGATACTTTAACATATGAAACTGGCAATTTACAGCCCTGATGGCCAAGGTTGCAGAGGTGTAAACCTTCTTACCCCACCTATCCAGGACCCTGGAATCTCTATCAGAGGGGGTAGGATTTTTGGCAGTAGTAGCCTTAATGCCCTTGGGTCCCTGTGAAATGGTCTCAGGATCCGCAGTAGGATTTTTAAAAATAAACTTGCGAGAATCAGGAACCCTGTAGCATCTATCAGGTTTTCTGGGAGCAGGAGGTAAAGAGTCAGGGGCCAAGCTAGATTCCAAAAAGGCATTGTCAACAATGTCCAGTACAGGAAGGATAGCTGAAGGCCTGTGTTGGGGCAGGAGTAAGAAATCTCTAAGCCTCTTTTTAGGATCAGAGTAATCCTGGCTTTCCCAGTGAAAATGCTCCCTAAGAGTATGCAAGGTTTTACCAAAAGAAAAATCCTCTGGACGGGAAGCAGAGGGAATAGAGTCCTCTGCATCAGAATCCTCATGGGTAGATAAGGGTTAATCCTGGTCATTAGAGGAGACAGAAATTTCAGAATCCTGGTCGGAAGTATTATAAGCAAATTCAGTCCTAGGTCTCAGAGGGGGCAGGTTGGCTTCCCCTGATTAAAGTAATAAGGTCTTCAGCCATTCTTATCATTTGTTTTTTAGGCATAGAGGCCCGACCATGAGGTCTGGGTGTCGGTTTCCTAGGCATGGTTCGAGATTTAGGCCTTGAAGAAGAAGATGGCATTGGTTTAATAGGCTGGAATACACCCTCAGAAATCGGTGCATGCATAGCGGCTCCGGACCCATCCAAGGTACAGACATCTGCAGGTTCCAAAGTAGAAGCATCTTGCGACATACTGGACTCCGAATGGGTCTAAGCAGAGGCCTGCAAATCTGAATTAGCGGGTATTAGGGGCTGTGAAAGCACCTCACTGAGTACCGGCGAACTGGCGACTAGCTTAGGAGAAGCGTCATTGGCAGCTTTGAACCTAGGCGGCCTGTCTCTGTCTTTATCTTTGCGTTTTTTCGGAATGTCGGTAGTAGGGTGGCTTACCGAAGACATATCTGGATAATTGAACCGAGTACCAAAATATTTGGAAGCGAAAATATACCGACGACGAATAGTTCATGGTTTAAATAAGGCACAAAACTGACAGTGAGGTACATCATGGTCAGAGCCTAGGCAAGGAATACAGTACGAATGAAAATATGAGGTTTTTGCTTTCCACAAGAAATACAATTACTGACTTGTACTGACATCGATTTAGAGCAAGAAAAGGTTTCCCCAACTGAGTACTTAGCTTTAGTTGAAGACGTTGATTCTGAAACTCGAAAACGAAAATTTCAGGAGTCGGCCGACTGGCACTTGCGAACTGCTTCTGCTTTGGGCATCGCACGGCAAGAAAGACTGATGTAATGGCATCGGCTGCATGCTTTATACCCCTGACTACCTGACGTCATGGAAGATGAGACAGCAAACGAAGCAGGACCCAAGACTTTGATAATCAGGCCAACTGAGGGCTACTGCAACCAGATAACCCAAATGTGATGACTGCAACAGTGAAACATGAAGAACATCTTCCTCGCCATGAGGTGACTTCTGGAAGGCAGCTGGGTAAAGTAGAGAGGCAGGAAGCTCTGCTTTTCTGGGGATAGGAAGGCCATTTGGGATGCTGTGTCCAGCAGTGCTCCCAAGAAAATGATCCTCTGGGAGGGTGTTTGCTTTGATTTCTTCTCGTTGATGGTGAACCCTAAGGAATTTAGGAGGGTTTTGACAAAGAGGAGGTCCTGGAGCAGCTTTTCTTTGCACTCTGCCTGGATGAGGCAGTCGTTCAGATAGGTAAATCTGTATATTTCTCTGTCTGCAAAATGCTATGGCTGGGGCTAAGCATTTGGTAAATACTCTGGGAGCAGTAGATAAGCTAAAGAGTAGTGCAGAGAAGGTACAGTTGTGTACCTACCATAAATGTAGATGTTCAAGTGTATTCACTGTTGCAGTCATTACTCTTGGGTTATCCTGCTGGCAGGCTACCAGCAGTCGGCCTGAATTCCAAAGTGTTGGTCCGGCGTCGGTTGCTGCCGCCTCTTCCCTGACGTCAGTGCACCAGGGGTATAAAAGATGCAGCCAACGCCATTTTCTTCAGTTTTTCTTGCCCCAGATGTCAGGTGCCCCCAAAAGGGTATGCTAAATAGATTATGCTAAACAACATGCATGCACTAAGGTAAACATTTCCTTCATCTACAAGCAAATACACCACATGGGTTGTATAGAATAGAGAAGTACAGATAAGACCCAGCAAATGAAAGGGGGATGGTGGGAGGGTAACCTGGACTGCAACAGTGAATACACTTGAACATCTACATTTATAGTAGGTACACAACTGTACTATGTTCATCGTGTTTCACTGTTGCAGTCATTACTCCTGGGTTGAATCCCAAAGCTGAGGATGGGTGGCTGTGCTAAATAGGATTAGGAGAGGCTATGAGGCCCTGCAGAACTGCAGTGGCAAAGCCTGCTATGGATTTAGAGTAGAGAGGTAAGTGGTAGTGCTTTGTAAAAGTGTGCACTGAACTCCAAGTTGCAGCCTCTAAGATGTCTTTGGTTGGTACTCCTCTGAGGAAGGCTGCTGAAGTGGCTGCTGCTCTGGTAGAATGTGGCCTAATGCCCTTAGGCACTGATTTGCCATGTTGTGAGTAGCAGAAACGAATGCAATGGCCTATCCATTTTGAAATAGTCTGCTTTGAGATAGCCTTTCCTTGTGATCCTGCAGCATATACCACTAAAAGTTGCTCAGTCTTTCTGAAAGCTTTAGCTCTGTCCAAGTAGAAGCGTAGCTGTCTGTGTATGTCCAAAGAATGCAGAAGTCTCTCACCCTTGTTCTGTGGGTTTGGATAAAAGGTAGGCAAGTGAATGGTTTGGTTAAGGGCCACACTGGACACCACCTTAGGCATAAATGTAGGGTTTGTCCTCAGAGAAACCCTGTCTGGATGGAAAATGATAAAAGGTTCCACAGCCATGAGTGCCTGTAACTCCGAGACTCGTCTTGCAGAGGTTATTGCTAGGAGCAGAGCTGTTTTCCAGGATAAGAATTTAATATCTGTTGTTGAGGCTGGCTCAAAAGGAGGCAGTATGAGTTTTTCCAAGACATAATTTAATTCCCATGCAGGTATTGGTGCTCTTCTTGGGGGTCTTATGTTTTTGGCCCCTCTGAGGTACTGTCTTATTAAAGGATGAGAAAAAATAGGTGGTTCCGTATTGTAATGGGCTGAAATGGCAGAGGCATGAATCTTACTTGATGAAAAGGATAGGCCTTTGTCCAGCATCTCAGTTAAATATTGTAAAATCTGAGGAATATTTGGTACAAACGTGTCAATTCCTTGTTCCTGGTTCCAAGCACAGAATCTCTTCCATTTTTCTGCATAAGATTTTCTGGTACTGGGCCTCCTGGCCTCCAAGATAACATCCATTACAGCTTTGGAGAGTGGAGTGTTATGAATGGCTACATTATCCGCCGTGCTGCCAGATTTAAGGTACTGATTTGGCTGTGCAGGATCTGATTGTTTTGTTGGGTCAGTAAGTGAGAAGTTTGAGGTAAGGTCCAGGCTGGTCCTTGAGACAAGTTCTTTAGGATTGGGTACCAGTGCTGGCGTGGCCAGTCTGGGGTAATCAGTATAATTTTTGGCTTCTCTTGCCTGACCTTTAGGAGTACCTTTGGGAGGAGAGACAGTGGAGGAAAGGCATATACTGTTAGGTTTTTCCAGCTGAAGGATAGGGCATCCACTTTCCATGCTTGCTTGTGATAAATCCTTGTGCAGAATCTCTGTAGTTGGCAGTTGTGAGGGGGAGGCAAATAGATCTATGTCTGGGCATCCCCATTTCCTTGTTATCATGCTGAAGACTTGTGAATCCAGTTTCCACTCGTGGGGATCCATGAGGTTTCTGCTTAGTTCGTCTGCCAGAGTATTTGTTTTTCCTGACAGGAATTGTGCTTGCAGGTGAACTTGATAAGTCAATGCTGTGTCCCACAAAGTCATGGCTTGTCTGCAGAGGGGGTAGGAATGTGTGCCTCCCTGCTTGTTTATGTACCACATGACTGTAGTATTGTCCATCTTTATTAGTAGTTGTCCTGGATGAAGTAGATCCTTGAAAGCTGTCAGGGCATTCTGAACAGCTAGCGTCTCTTTTTGATTGATATGAAGATGCATCCGGCTTGCAGGCCATGTGCCCTGAATACATTTTCCTGCCATGTGGGCCCCCCAGGCATAATCTGATGCATCTGTTATTAGAGTCTGCCTGGCTGTGGGTAAAGTGAATGGCTGTCCCTTGTTGTGGTGACAGGCCTGTGCCCACCATCGAAACTCCTGTTGTAGGCAGGGAATGAGGGTAATCAATGTTTCCAGGCTGTGGCAATGTTGAGTCCAAACACTTTTTAGATACCACTGTAGTTTCCTCATATGCAGTCTGGCATATGGAATTAGCAGTATGCAGGATGCCATGAAGCCCAAAGCCTGCAGAATTTTTCTTGCAAATAACTGGGTCTTTGCTGCCAACATTTTGAAGTAAGAAGTCAGTTGTCTTTATTTGTCTGGCGTGAGATAAGCCATCTGGGCAGTTGTATTTAAACTTGCACCCAGGAATATTATCTCTTGAGGGGGTACTAGTTTTGATTTCCTTTCGTTTACTGTGTACCCTAGTCAAATTAGTAATCTTTTAACAAATGCCAGATGCTGTAGTAGAATGTCTTTGTTCCCTGCTTGAATAAGGCAGTCGTCCAAGTAAGGATATAATTGAATTCCTCTTTGTCTGCAGAATGCAATTACTGGTGCCAGGCATTTGGTAAAGACCCTGGGTGCAGTAGATAAGCCAAAGGGCAGTGCAGGGAATTGGTAGTGCATTGAGCCAGCTATGAATCTGAGGTATCTTCTGCAAGATTGTCTGATTGGGACATGCAGGTATGCCTCTTTTAGGTCCAAAGTTACGAGCCAAGCCTTCTTGCCCAGCATGGACAGTAGCTGCTGCAGAGACAACATTTTGAATTTTGGAACATCCAGAAATGTGCTTAGAATAGACAGGTCCAGTATTGGTCTCCAGGCTTTGTCCTTTCTGGGCACCAGGAAAAGTCTTGAGTAAAATCCTAGTCCCTGCTCTTGTTGTGGTACTTGCAGAATGGCTCTCGTCCATGAGGGATGAAACTTGCTTTTGTGCCTCTGCCCATTGATTATGTGGCAGGTCTGGTATACCTTTTGCTCTTGGCAGGGTGTGAAAGGGGAACCTGTAGCCATGAGACACTATGTTCAAGACCCATTTGTCCTGAGTAAGCATGTGCCAATTTGGTGAAAAAAGTGCTAGTATTCCCCCTAAGGGGGCTGCCAAAAGATAAGTGCTTGGTTCTGGCAGAGGAAAGTCATTGGGACTGTTTCCTGTATGGTTGTGATTTGTCCTCCCCGCTTTTGGAGGTAGAAGCACCCCATTGTTTAGGCCTGTATGAGCCTTGGGGCTGGGATCTGCCTCTGGGGCATCTGTATCTGCCTCTTTGTGGCCTGTCTGACACTGGAAAGGACCAATTCTTTGTAGGCCAGTTCCTGCTAAATCTGGGTGACTGTACCTGTAGGAAATCCTTAACTGTCTGCATGGATTTCGTTTTATCCTCCATTTTCTTCAATACCTCTTCTGCTTTAACACCAAACAAAGTATCATGCTGTAATGGAACATCCAATAATTTTGCTTTAACATGATCAGGCAGATTCTGTTCCTTTAACCAAGCATGCCTTCTAATGACAGAACCCATAACTGTGGCCCTGCATGAGGCCTCCAGTGAATCAAACCCATATTGCAAAGTATGCTTCCCCACTTGTTCAGCTGCATGCAATAAATCCTGCATTTTCTTTTTATCAGAACATTCAGAATTTGTCAACATTTTCTGTTTAAGCAGTGACATTAAATATTGCTGATATTTTACCATATGAAACTGACAATTTAAAACCCTTACAGCCAAGGTAGCAGAAGTGTAAATTTTTTTCCCCATCTGTCCAGTGCCCTAGAATCCCTATCAGAGGGGACAGGGTTTTTTGCAGTGGAAGCCTTGATCCCTTTGGGACCCTGAGATATAGTTTCTGGGTCAGCAGCAGGGTTTTATATAGAAATGTATGTGAGTCTGGAACCCTGTAGTATCTGTCTGGCTTGGCAGGTGCAGGGGGTAAAGAGTCAGGGGACAGGCTGGACTCTGAAAATACATCATCTACAATGTCTAGAACAGGTGGAATAGCAAGAGGTCTGTGCTGAGGTAGTAAAAGAAAATCTCTGAGCCTTTTGTTAGATTCTGAATAATCTTGGCTCTCCCAGTGAAAATGCTCCCTCATGGTATGGAGGGTTTCCCGTAAAAACAATAATCCTCAGGAGGAGAGGCTGAAGGAATAGATTCTTCAGCATCACAATCCTCATAGGGAGGAAGAGAGTATCCCTGTTCAGAAGAGGAGTCAGAGGAAATTGAAACCTGATCTGAGGAGTCATATTCTGTCTCTTGCCTAGGCCTCTTATCAGGAGGGAGATGGGAACCCCTGATCAAAGTAATTAGGTCTTCGGCCATTTTAAGCATCTGTTTCTTAGGCATGGAGGCTTGCCCAGGAGAATGCTGCACTTGTTTCTTTGTCTTTAGAGCTGTTTTAGTCTTTGTCTTTGAAGCTAAGGCAGGCTTGACATATAATTGTGTAGGGCTGAAAACACCCTCAGAAGCCGATGCCTGCTAAGCGGCTCTGGACCCATCTGAGGGAATAGTTTCCGAGGGTCCAATACCTTGAGTATCCAGAGGCCTAGTCGGCTCCACGTGGGAGTCGGTAGCGGCCTGTGGCTCTGAGGTAGTGGGCGTCAGGGGCTGCGAAAGCGCCTCACTGAGAACCGGCGAACCAGCGACTGGCCTAGCGGGGGCTTCGTCGTCGGTTTTGGACCTCGGATGCCTGTCCTTTTTCTTTTCCTTGTGCTTTTTGTAAACTCCGGTCGTCGGCTGTTCCAATGGCATTATATAATTAAACCTTCGGCCAAAGTAATGAAAGGCAAAATCGTACCGACGCTTAAAAAGAAGTTATGTTCTTACCATAACGTTCCATGTGAATTGTTCATCTCGCCTTTGTTCTTACACACAGGTTCGGAGCCGAGTCGGCCACATCACCAGCTTCGCATCTTCGAGAAAGCTCGAGGCACAGTGCTATCCCATGATCCTCCGGTGTCAACCCTCAGATCTAGTTTGCTAACACTCGAAGAACCCTACTAGTTTCTGCGCCCTAGCACACAGAAAAGCTACTACACTGTCTAATACTATATCATAAAGAAGAGGAGAAAAGATGCCATACCTGAAGTACAGTAGGAAGCTCAAGAACACCCACATGTAGAGAAGACCGAACTCAGCTCAAGACATGCCCGTTCTCCTAGACCACAGGATGAGGGATGGAGGGGGGGAATGTAAGAACAAAGGCAAGATGAACAATTCACGTGGAACGTTATGGTAAGAACATAACTTCTTTATGTGAAATTGTTCGATCTCGCCATTTGTTCTTACACACGGGTAGCGTCCCTAGCTCCTTTATCCTGGGTGGCTCACGGGAGAACATTCCTGAGAACAGTGCAACCAAACGTAGCCCTGTCTCTGGAGTTTTTATCTAATTTGTAGTGGGTAATAAAGGTATGTGGTTTCACCCAGGTTGCCGCCGCACAAATGGTATCTAATGGTAAGCGAGCAGCATGGGCCAAGGAAGTAGCAAATGCCCTCGTAGAATGAGCTCTAGGATTAAAGGGGAGCAGTTGTTTTGATTCTGCATATACGAAATTTATACAATCCGATAGCCATTTGGATAAAGTAACTTTCGCTATCGCTTGTCCCTTTTTTTGGTCAGCATAAGATACAAATAGTTGGTCTGATTTTCTGTATTCCTTAGTCCTGTCTAAGTAAAATCTTACAAACAGAGAAATCCCAAACCAGGGCACAAAAGGCTGAATAAATTGAAACATGGTAACTGCCCAAAGTGGCAAGAACCACACAGAAACGTCCAAAGGAATGTCGTTTAATCAAAATACACCGACTGAGCGCTTTCACCATACATGGTATGGTGAAAGCGCTCAGTCGGTGTATTTTGATTAAACGACAATCTGACGCTGTTCTTGCCACTTTGGGCAGTTACCGTGTTTCAATTTACTAAGTAAAATCTTAGCTGCCTGTGGACATCCAACTTGTGCAGCATGTATTCCAGCTTATTAGAGTGATTTTTAAAGAAGGTGGGTAGTTCAATGGATTGATTAATGTTTTGAACTGAACAAATCTTTGGAAGGAAGGATGGATTGGTGCGCAATGTAACTCTGTCTGGGTGAAAAATCATGTATGGGGGCTGGACAGACAAAGCCTGCAACTCCAAAACTCTCCGAGCGGAAGTGATGGCAACCAGAAAGAGCGTCTTCCATGATAAAAATTTGAGAAGAGTTGTGGCGGCTGGTTCGAATGGGGGCAGCATGAGCCGTGATAACATCAGGTTAAGATTCCACAGGGCAACTGGATCACGAAAAGGAGGACGTAGGTGAAAGGTACCTTTCATAAAGGCTTTGCAAAGTCTGTGGGACATGAGAGAATTATCTCCTAGACCAACATGAAAATTGGATATAGCCGCCAGCTGTACCCTTATCGTGGAAGTGGAAGCTCCTTCCTGAAAGAGTGTGGAAAGAAACTCTAATATCTTGTGTACTGGAGCCCCTGATGGATCTATACCCTGCTGTGAGGCCCAGTATGCAAAACACTTCCATTTGCTATTGTATAACTTCCTCGTGGATGGCTTATGGGAAGATACAATGATCTGCTGAACTGCAGGGGACAGTAAGTTTGACCTGGCTAAGACTGGAAGCGGAGCAGCCAAGCTGTCAGTTTGAGGGACTTGAGAGATGTGTGGGGAACTCCCGACGAGTGCGTCGACAGGTCTGGCACTGGGTCCAGAATCCACGGTTCATCCACCTGATGAGTTTAAAGAAAGGGAAACCAGATTTGTCAAGGCCAGAATGGGGCTATCAAAATTATGGTCCTTTCCAGATGTTTGGCTTTCTGCAAGAATTTGGGGATAAACGGGATAGGAGGAAAAGTGTAAAGGAGACCCGGGGGCCAATCGTGTACCAGTGCGTCCCTGGGGGCCCCCCCCCGGAGGGGGTAGTAGGGCAAAGTAGCTTCTGCATTTGGCATTCAATGGGGATGCAAAAAGGTCGCCGTAAGGCTGGCCCCATCTGCGGAAAATCATTTCCGCTACTTGAGGTTTGAGGGACCACTCGTGGGGCAACAGGATGGCTCTGCTCAACCTGTCCGCAATCACGTTGGATGTCCCCGGGATGTGCGTTGCTATCAGAAAGCGTCCTGTGGACACAGCCAATTGCCAAATCCTTAGGGCCTCTCTGCACAATGGATAGGACCTGGTTCCCCCTTATTTGTTTATGTACCAGACTACTGACATGTCGTCTGTCTGAACTGTCACCATTCCCAGAGGCAAGGACTTGTGAAAGTGCTGCAACGCTAGAAACACTGCCCAGAGCTCTAGGACATTGATGTGCAGATTGTATTCCAAGTTGGACCATTGACCTTGGACTGTTCTTCCCTGAAAAAGCCCCGCCCACCCTATCAGGGAACCGTCCGTGGTCACAGTTGCTGTAGGACTGGGTAATACGAACGGTTGGCCTGCTATTAGATCCTGACTGTGCATCCACCAAAGGAGGTCTCGTTTGCAGGAGTCTGTGATTAGGATCTGGTGAGACATTGGGAGCTGTCGGTACGATCACTGGGCGAAGAGCATCCACTGAAGAATCCTCATATGCATTCTGCCTAGGGGAACTACAATAAGGGTGGCTGCCATCATTCCTAGGACTTGTAGGATTTGTCGTGCAGGGACTTTCCTTCTCTGAAGGAGGATAGTAATTTGAGTTCTGAGGGCTGATACCCTTAATGGGGGGAGATTGACTTGAGCCAGGGAAGTGTCCAAATCTGCCCCTATAAATGAGATACGCTGTGAGGGCGATAGTGCACACTTTCCAAAATTGATTGTTATGCCTAGAAAGGAGCAAAGGTTGATGGTGTAATCCCTGGCTTGCACAAGGCGATACTCAGTGGTGGCGGAGAGGAGCCAGTCGTCTAGGTAAGGAAACATCCGGAATCCCATCTGTCTCAAGTGAGACGCTACTACTGCCATGCATTTGGTGAACACCCTGGGGGCTGTGGTGAGGCCAAAGGGCAGAGCACGAAACTGGTAGTGACTGGCTCCCAGCCGGAAGCGCAGATGATCTCTGGACGCTCTGGCCATCTTGATAGTAGTATGCGTCCTTGAGATCTATAGAGCACATCCAGTCGCCCT
Organism: Protopterus annectens; assembly: GCF_019279795.1. Lineage (NCBI taxonomy): Eukaryota > Metazoa > Chordata > Ceratodontiformes > Protopteridae > Protopterus > Protopterus annectens. Next base: position 1,232,921,426 of record NC_056726.1, on the reverse strand, counting down.
CCTGTAGGAAAGGAAGTATCGACTGAAGCGTGACCATCTGGAACTTTGCCTTCTCCATGAAGGTGTTGAGTTTGCTGAGATCCAAAATCGGTCTCCAGTCCCCTGTTTTCTTTGGAACTAAAAAGAACCTTGAGTAAATTCCGGATCCTATTTGGTCCACCGGGACTGGTTGGATGACTCTATTTTCAAGCAGCCTTTCTATCTCTACGACTGCCTGGTCTCGCAGACTGGGTGGAACATCTGGGAGCTTTTTGGGGGCAGGTGGGGTTTTTATAAAGGGAATATTGTAGCCTCTGGTAACTATGCTTTTTACCCAGGAATCTGATGTGAGATTTAGCCAGGCCTCTAGGTATAAAGCTAAGCGACCCCCGACTGCCTCCAGAGTAGGACAGTCGGGCCTGCACTCAGGAGTGCTGGAAGGGCTTCCCAGAGAAGGTCTCTCTGTCACCCTGATTTTGCGGACCCCCTCTGCCGCCTGGGCGGCGTCTTCCATTTCTTGCCCCTCCTCTGCCTCTGGAGGGGGTATCACTCTGAGTGGGCTGAAAGGATCCCAGAGTCTTTCAGAACCACATTTTTCTGCCTCTATTCCCTTTGGGGTATAGTCTAGACGGGGCAGAAAAATGGACCCCTATGGCAGACAGGGTCTTCCCTTCTTGCTCACACCTAGTGAGGGTCTCCTTTACTTTGGGGCCAAACAAGCAAGCACCATCAAAGGGGGCGTTTGTAAAGGAAGACTTGAAAGATTCCGCAAAGGAGCATAGGCGCAACCAGGATTGCCTCCTCAGAGCAATCGCTGAAGCTGCCGCCCTACTCGATCCTTCAGCTGCATATGAAATAAGCCTCATGGATGAGTTCACTATGGAGTTGAAGGTATTAAGCTGTGCTGTCACTTTTTCGGAGACAGCAGCATATGTGTTACCCTGGAGAGTATCTCTGAGTTCCTTAAGGAGATCTCTCTGTAGATGCGTGAAATGCGTAAGGTAGTTGAACGATCTCATGGAGAAAGTTGCAGAACTAAATACGCGCTTCCCATACCTGTCCATTGTCGTAGAATCCTTATTAGGAGGACGGACAGAGGAGGATGATTTGGACATTTCCTTTTTAGTGGCTGCCGCCACCACCATAGTATCCACGGGAACTCCTTTTGTAAGGTAACTCTTCTCTTGAGGGGCCGTGATGTATTTGTTAGGTCTACAGGGGACCGGTTCCACTGTATCAGGTGATTCCCAAGCTATACGGGCTATAAGATCCATAAGCTCATCAAACGGAGGGGTCACCCAGGAGGTAGAAGGTTGAGCCCCAAATGCCTTCAGCAGTACCGATTCGTCTGCAGTAGGGGTAAGGGATTGCCAATCTCCCCTCTGTTACAAGATTTCTAAAATGTCAGCAAAAGAGACATCTTCAGAGGGGGACCGTGTGGACCCTTCTGCTTCATCCAAATCAGTATCCGATGTTAGAGATTCCTATGGGGAATCTATGTGCCTCCTCTTGCACAATCTTTTCCTCGGTACATCCTCAGAGGGGGCTTCTGGGGATGCCTCCGAGAAAGTAGGGGCGCCCTCTGGGGCTTGCTGAGGCATTGGGTCTCGACACTTAGCACGGACCGAAGGTACAGAAGCAGAACACGGACCCTTTGGAGAAGGAGAAGAAAATGTCGATGATGTAAGTGTCTGTTCAGACAAGACCTTCCTCATGATGTCGAAGGCACCGGTGCCCCGGTCTGAGGACACCATCGGTTCCGAAGAAGCCGATAGCCTCCCGGGAACCGGAGCCATGGGCTCCGACCCTGAGGACGGAACCGAGCTGATATGAGCCGAGGCTGTGAGGAGAAGAGTCGGAACCGAAAGTTCGGTTCGACTGTCCCCCATGGAACCAAGGAAAGACCGTCGACTCCGAGACCCCCCAGCTGGCTCCGAGGGTGTCGAGGTTAAAGGTGCCGATAGCACAACTGGAGGCTTCGGCACCGAGGGCTCTACACTCATCGGCTCTTCGATTCCTGGCTCCAACGACTCGAGAGGTCTCGGAGGAGGATTGGTCGAAAGGGTAGGAAGGGTCTCGAGTTTCGATACCAACTGGGAAGAAACTTCGATGAGTTTGGACAGAGCTGAGTTCTCCATTAGCTTCTGTACCACTCGGTCGACGTCAGAATCAGAAAGCGGCCTCGAAGAACGGGTCGAAGGGGCCAAAGCTGTCACCAAGCGAAGGATTGAAGGCGGTGGTAACTCCGATACCGGCTCCAACACGGTAGTCTCGATCAGAGACAAGGACTCGATGCCCGACCCCGAGGCCTTTGGAGCCGGCGTCCGAATCTGGAAAGAGGTGCTCGGAGCCGAGGACGTAGGCTCCGACACTCTTGAAGACTTCGACCCCTTCGAAGACTTGGACACTTGTTCGGTCTTGTCCAGGGCCTCTTGAAATTCGGGTTTAAGCAACCCTCTGTCAACCAACTTCCTGCGTCTTTCCAGCATGACCCTCCCACTGAAGGAATGACATATGGAGCAGTCTTCCTGCAAGTGGAGAGGGCCAAGACACAGGAGGCATGGTGATCAGTAATGGACATCTTTTGTCCACAGTGACATCTCTTGAAGCCTGATTTGGCTTTCTCAGACATTTTTAACTGTAAAGTTATGAAAAAATATATATCAAAAAACACAGCACACATATATAGGAACACACACTATATATATAAGTTTAAGTATTTATATATATATATATATATATATATATATATATATATATATATATATATATATATATATGTATATATATATATATAATAGACAAACAGTTTTAACACTATCTAACTATGTTATAAGGGAAAAAAAGGGAAAAAGTTAAGGCAAAAAACTACAATAATATATAAAAATTACTGTCAATCCTGACAGAAAAATCCAAGGCCTTAACTAAGTAAATACTAAACTATTTTTATCTAAGAGAAAAAGCACACTCTGTTAACTAACACTCTCTACACTACTATACTACTTATAAAACTATTTTAAGCACTAATTCTAACTACAACTTCGAAAAAGATTAAATATAAAGAAAATATACTGGCCCGAGCCTCTCAGTATGCGATCTGCTGCTAGCGGCAAACTAGATCTGAAGGTTGACACCGGAGGATCATGGGACAGCACTGTGCCTCGAGCTTTCATGAAGATGCGAAGCTGGTGATGTGGCCGACTTGGAGCCGAGGATCGGCTCCGAACCCGTATGTAAGAACAAACGGCGAGATCGAACAATTTCACATTAGTGTGTTAGTTAAATCTAGCACAAAACTGACAGCTAGCAACATCGTGATCAGGGCCTAGGCAAGGAATACAGTAAGAGTGAAAATCCTTATGAGGTATTTGCTTCCCACAAGAAATACAATTGTTAACTTTTTCTGACATCAGTCTGGAGCAAGAAAAAAGTTTCCCCAATGGGGTACTTAGCTTTAATGAAGACTTCGGATCTGAAATTCGAATTTGAAAATCTCAGGAGTCGGCTGACCGGCACTTGTGAACTGCTTATGCTTCGTGCACCGCGTGGCAAGAAAGACTGAAGAAAATGGCATCAGCTGCATCTTTTACACCCCTGGCGCACTGACGTCAGGGAAGAGGTGACAGCAACTGATGCCGGACCAAGACTTTGGAATTCAGGCCGACTGCGGGTAGCCTGCCAGCAGGATAACCCAAGAGTAATGACTGCAACAGTGAAACACGATGAACATCTGAAAGTGTTGTGAGCCTGCTCTGAAGCACAGGAATTTCCTGCAGGATTCCCTTATGGGGATGTAGAGGTAGGCATCGTTTAGGTCTAAGGTCACTAACCAGGCATTTCTTGTCAGCATAGGCAGCAGCTGCTGCAAAGTTAGCATTCTGAATTTGGGGACCACCAGGGAGGAGTTCAGAATGGATAGATCCAGGATGGGGCACCAAGTGCCCTCTTTTCTGGGAACAAAGAACAGTCTGGAATAAAAGCCTTTGCCTGACTGATCTCTGGGAACAGGTTCTACTGCCCCCTGGGATATGAGAGTTTGGGCTTGTTTCAATGCCTCTGCCCACTGAGTTGGAGGAAAGTCTGGGTACCCTCTGGGAATTGGGAGTTCGTTGAAAGTGAATTTGTATTCCTGAAAAATTATCTTTAAGACTCATTGGTCCTTTGTTACAGAAAGCCAATTTTATTTGCAGAGGGAGAGCCTTCCTTCTAGCTTTTGATGAGTGAAAAGCGGGGAGAGGGAGTCATTGAGAGTTTTTGCCATAGAAGTATGGCTTACAACTTCCTGCTTTGGGCAGAAGTGGTCCAGTGTTTGGTTCTCTGCTGTCCCTGGGATAGGAGCCTGGGTGAGCTGTCCCTGCAGGGCTTACCTTACCCCTGTCTGCTAGGTACAGGAAAGGACCAGTGCTTAGACGGAAAATTCCTGCTAAACCTAGGAGATTGAACCTGAAAGAAATCTTTAACTGTTTGCATAGACTTTGCTTTGTCTTCCATGTTTTTAAGCACCTCTTCTGCTTTTACTCCAAACAAGCGGTCCTTATCCAAGGGTGGATCAATTAATTTAGACTTCACATGATCAGGAAGAGGTTGTTCCTTCAACCATGCATGTCTCCTAATGACAGATCCTGATACTGCTGCCCTGCTTGGGGCTTCTAGGGCATCATATCCACAGTGCAATGAGAGTTTGGCCACTTGACAAGAAGAGAGCAACAAATCTGCTAACTCTTTTAAATTGGCACAGTCAGGAAAGATAGAAATCTTTTGCTTTAATAGTTCCAAAGTGTGTTGTTGATATTTTAACATATGGAACAGACAGTTGGGTGCTCTAATAGCTAAGGTTGCAGATGAGTATACTTTTTTACCCCATCTGTCCAGAGCTCTAGAATCCTTGTAAGAAGGAATAGGATTCCTTGTAGAACTAGCCTTAGCTACTTTATGTCCCTGTGTAATGACCTCCGGGTCTGCAGCAGGATTTCTCTACAGGTATTTGTGAGAATCCGGTACTCTGTAGCACCTGTCAGGTTTACTGGGAGCAGGTGGGAGGGCATCAGGGGCTAAGCTGGATTCATGGAAAACATCATCCACCACTTCTAAGATAGGGGGGATGGCCAGAGGTCTGTGCTGGGGCAGATCTAGTAACTCTCTCAGTCTTTTCTTAGACTGAGGAAAGTCCTGAGATTCCCAGTGGAAATGTTTCCTGAGGGTGTGAAGGGTTTCCCCAAAGGAAAGGTCTTCTGGTGGGGAAGCAGAAGGAGTGGATTCTTCTGCATCTGAGTCTTCATAAGTAGTAAGAGGTTGTTGTTCCTCTTCAAAATCTAAATAATCAGATCCCTCAGAATCCTGGTCTGTCATTATTTCAGGAGAAGGGTGTATTTTCCTTTTATAAGTTGTGGCCTGACTACCCCTGATAAGGGATATAAGATCCTCCGCAATCTTAAGCATTTGGGCTTGGGGTGGTACAGCAGAAGTAAGATGCTGGCTAGAGGTAGATGTTCTCAGAGTGGCCTGGCTTCTAGGCCTAACAGTATCCATCAGTCTGACAGAAATGATAGTTAGATGAGAAGACATTGTTTTTTGTCTAGAATTGGTAGTGCAAAAGGCCTCCTCGGAAGCCAGTGCCTGCATTGCGGCTCCGGACCCAACCAACGCAGAGACAAACAAAGGCTCAGAAGACAAAGAAGCAGATTTCTGCAGCATATCGGACTCCAAAAGGGTCTCGGTAGAGGTCTGCGTCAATATTGTATTGAGCATTAGGGCCTGCTAAAGCGCTTTACTGAATTCCAGAGAACTGACGACCTGCTTAGCAGTAGCATCATCGGAAGGCGTAGCCTTGTGTGGTCTGTCTCTATCTTTATCTCTATGTTTTTTCGGAATGTCTACAGATAGTTGGCTGATGGATGCCATTTCAGAATGCGAAGACAGAAGATGAAAATACCTGTCTACAATAACAGCTCTCCAACGAATGGCTCTCGCATTAAAGAGGGCACAGAACCGGCAATGGAAGACGCCATGGTCTGGGCCTAAACAAGTGGTGCAGTATGAATGAAGTCTCAGTGTGGGATCTGCTTTCCACAGGTGAGACAATTGTTAACTTTTTTGGACATCAGTTAGTGCAAGAAAAAAGGATCCCCAACGGGGTACTTAGCTTTAGACGTTTTCAGCTGTAATTCGAACTCTGGTAGTGACTGACCGGCACAGTTGCGAACTGCTTCTGCTACAGGCTCCACGGCAAGAAAGACTGGTGTAATGGAGTCTACTCCGTTGCTTTATAGCACTGACGACTTGACGTCAGTCACCAACCGACAGCAGCCAACACAGAAAAACATTGACTCTGGTATTCAGGCCGGCCGAGGGCTACCACAACAGGGATAACCCACAGGTGATGACTGCAACAGTGAAACACGAAGAACATCAATAATTATACAAGCTTCAAAAATAAAACAAAAACATCTGCAGTTTAAATAATTATAACAAATTAGACATAATATAAAAACACTGATTAAGAATCAATACAAGGTATACAACAATCATTCAATAATTAGAGACATTTTAGACAGTTTGTAGAAAAATTAAAGGTAAGTTAATGTAATACAAACAGAGAGTGCAATACCAAGTGAGGAAAAAACTGGCTTATGTTATATTTAAAGAGAAAGTTAGGGAAGAGAATTAGAAAGCAGTAAGGAAGTAAATGAAAAAGGTAGAGTAAGGAGGTATGAGGAATGAAAAGGTTATTTGTTCACATTTAGGGGTAGAGTTTACCCTGGTTTTGAGCAAGAACAGACCCTGATTTTAGCTAGGAAGTCTTCAGAGAGGTTTTAAAAGTTGGGAGAGAGGGTATAGACCTGAAGGATATGGGTAAGGAGTTCCAGGTACAAGTGCAGGCAATGCCCAGCAAATTTGCTAGGTTTGTAGACAGACAGGAGTTTTTGGTCACTGGGATTGCAATGACTGACTGGGAACATAGTTGTGTAGAATGTTTTTTAGTGCTGGACAGGCAGATGGATGCCGAATAATTTTATAGGTGGTAAGAAGTTGTGTATATGTTAGTTGATGTGGCAGTTCTAACCAGTTTAGGCTTTTCAGTGCTATGCTGTGGTAGGTTCTGAAAGGGTATGTGCTGCAAATTTAGCAACTTTGTTACTGCATTCTTCAAGTTGTGATGCATGAAGGTTAGTAAGTATGACGGTACCATAAAGAAGTGTGAGGAGGACATTAGTAGTGGCAAGTGTAGTTTTAGTTGTGTCA